>NC_057795.1:57427363-57437988 GCF_018294505.1 Triticum aestivum
CTGTGCCGCACCGTGCGTGCGCACGGGCCCGTCGAGGCCGCCGCCGCTCGGGCGCTCGGGTGCTAGGAAACCCTAGCGACCCTGAGCTGGCGAGCAAGCCGGCCCAGCGAGCTGCTGTGGACCGGGCCCTTTTTCCTTTCCCTCCATAAAAAAACAGGGGGAGAGCGGTGGGGCTGGCTACACGGGCCGACGGCCCATTTTGGCCAGTGAGCGCACTGGACCAGGCCAGAGAGCACACGTGCGTGCGATTCTTTGCATTTGAGCCCCTGTACTTTCCAGATTTTACGCATGTTTTATTCCCGCTGCAATATTTCACGTAGAAGCCTCTGGAACTATTTGTTTTCATTGAAAACACGCTTCAAAATGCCTCGGGAATTCAATTTTTGGGCTAGTTTTCACATACTAGATGCGCTTAACAATGCTATCTTTTGTAACAGGATATTATTATATGATTTTACTGTTGTAGATTAATTGTTTAGCACTCTTAATGATTTAGTAAGTCATATAATAGCATGTTTTAGATAATGGAACGTCATTTTATTGAATAAGTTTATCAACAACGCTTTGTGCAAAAGATTACCTGCTGTAATCTCATGATTTTTGCATAAATCATAGACGGACGGAATTGTCAACAAGGAGTTTCCTGAGTTGGCCCAGACAGGGCTGAACTACCTGTCATGGTCCTCGGACTGCGCGATCTTTCTTCAGGGAAAAACCCTCCTGAGGGTGATCGGTAAGGGGGCCCAGCTGGCCGCCACTGATCCCAAGTTCGAAACTGAGAATGCGCAGGCTCTGCACTTTCTCCGTCATCACCTGCCACCTACTCTGAAAGATGAGTATATGGCTGAGCGCAGTGCTTCTGGCCTTTGGACCACTCTTAAGCAGCGGTTTGAGCGGCTGAAGTACACTATGAAGCCACGTGCAGAGGCAGAGTGGATCCGTCTGAGGTTTGCGGACATCGAGACGGTTGGGGAGTACAATTCGGCTCTGCACCGGATATGTACGACTCTTCGGTTGTGTGGTACTGAGATTACCGACTCCCAGAAGATTGAGAAAACCCTATCCACTTTCCACCCCGACGCGGTCCAGTCCTCATGGAGCTACCGCTAGGGGAACTACACGAGGTATTCAGAGCTGATTGACGTCCTCCAGATGGCGGAGGCGCAGGACGAGGTTCTCAAAAAGAACTTTGTCGCGCAACCACTTGGGGGAGTTCTCGCCAGGAGGTGAACACTCTCAAAGTCCGCAAGCCTCAACAGAAGAAGAGGGGCCGGAAGGGTAAGAAGAAGGGCCCTCACCCCCCCCCCCCGCCCCGGCTAAGAAGAACAAGCCGGGCAAGGAAGGGCAGAGGCCTCAGGACTGCTTCCGTTGTGGCTCGGTGGAGCATTTCTCCCGCTAGTGCCGCGCACCACAGGAGGTCGTTGATGCATATAAGGCTCAGAAGGCGCATGAGATGCACCTCGCCTTGGTTCAGGAGGGAGCATCACCGGCGCCCATGGCAACACCTGTGATGATAGCTACTCCCCCTGCTGCGCCCATAGAGGCGACCCCCGTGGTGCCCATCGCGGCAGCTTTGGCGGTCTCTACCGATCCCCACGTCGCCATGGAGGTTGACCACATGGTCGCCTCGGCGGCGCCGCCACTAGACATTGATGCTGCCTCCAAGATTATGTCTAAGGAGGATCAGCTCACTAGTATGGAGATTGCGGCGGAAGTGAATGTCTTCTTCACCGAGTCCACTTAGCATGCCTCTTTGGTTATCATGATTCCGTGATTTGATACAATAAAATTGAATAAATTCGATTTGGTTGTAAGCTCTATGAGAGCATAAACTTATTCTTTATTTTGGCGATTGGATGACATTTATTCATTTATTCCATTATTTATACATGATAGCATGTTATGTTCTGAGATGTGTGCATTTATTTTTAATGTATTTTCTTCCTTATTGCATTAATTAGATGTCATATTTTAGAACGCGTGTGGCGCCCGAATGGAGGAAACGTGCCTTGTCGATAGCGCCACCACTCATACCATTTTACGAGAAACTAAGTACTTTGAGTCCATTAAAAAATCTCCGGGAAGTATTATGACAATCACCGACTGCGGTTCTCACATAGTTGGCTCTGGACGAGCCACTATTATACTCCCCATGGGAACAACTTTGATCATTAATGATGCGTTGTTGTACCCGGAGTCGACTCGTACTCTTTTGAGATTTAGATACATCCGGGCTAATGGTTTCTATGCTGAGACCGATGATGAAAACGGCAAGGAGTGCCTACTCATCACAAAGCGGGATGCAGGTGGTAAACATGCTATCGAAAGGCTTCCTTCGTTTGACACAGGGCTATACTACACTAAGATAGTAGCACCGCCCGTGTACACTACCCTCAAGACCGTTTTTAGAAGCTCTGAACTCTTCTGCCTCTGGCACGATAGGTTAGGCCACCCCGGACTTAGGATGATGATAAATATAATTAACAACTCACATGCCCATAATATTAACGTGAAGAACTTCCAAAATCCCGATGATTTCGTGTGCTCCGCATGCGCTAAGGGGAAGTTAGTCATTAGGCCATCGCTCCTCAAGGTGAGGGATGAAATCCCCGCGTTCTTGGAACGTATCCAAGGGGACATATGCAGTCCAATTTAGCCCCTCACGGGGCCGTTTCGGTACTTCATGGTGCTCATTGATGCTTCCTCTAAATGGTCCAATGTTTGCCTGCTGTCAACACGGAACCATGCCTTTGAAAAATTGATCTCACAGATCATACAAATGAGGAATAATTTCCCGGATTATTGTATAAAGTCTATTCGAATGGACAACGCCGGAGAATTTATTTCAAAGGCGTTCGATGATTATTGCATGGCAATGGGAATCAAAGTTGAGCACTCGGTACCACACGTTCATACACAAAATGGACTTGCCGAGGCATTGATTAAAAGAATTAAATTCATTGCCCGACTGCTCCTTCAGGGTTGTAATTTACCAACTACATGTTGGGGCCACGCGGTGTTACATGCGGCTAATCTCATCAACTTTCGACCATCGGCCTACAACTTCCACTCTCCTATTCAACTCGTGCAAGGGTCGGCACCGAAAATTTCCCACCTTCGTAGGTTCGGTTGCCAGGTATATGTACCAATACCACCCCCTCAGTGATCGACGATGGGCCCGCTTCCTAAGTCAGGGATATACGTTGGTTATGAGACTGTGTCCATAATCAGGTATCTGGACCCCATGACAGGTGACTGTCACACGGCTCGCTTTGCTGATTGCATATTTGACGAGGATCTTTTCCCGACTTTAGGGGGAGAGAATCAACCCCTTGATGATAAAAGCCGAGAAATCACGTGGCAAGCCACGGGGATCCACACTCATGACCCGCACACTGCTGAGACTGAGAGAGAAGTCCAAAAGATAATAGATTTGCAGTCTTTAGCAAATCAACTGCCCGACCACTTTAGTGACTTAAAGACTTGACAAAATCGCATGTGCACGCGCGCAATGCACCGGAAAGGATTGAAATACCGAAGAAAAATGATGGTATACCCGCTCCCATCCAAAGGCCTAAAAGGACGAGAAATCCGGCTTCTCAAATCCCAAGTACTCGGGGACACCTAACGAAAAAGGATAAGAGAGATTTATCACAGCCTGTCGCCAAAGTACCCCAAATTGAAACGGGGAGCCAGTCGAGACCTGGCTCAAGTACGGAAAATTCAATGCACGAAATTCCGGACTTAAACTTTCTCATAGGGGAAACACCCAGCGGAGATGTGAGTGCACACATCGACGTGGGAAATCTGAAGGGCCTTGCTCCCATAATGGGAAATTTGGTAGAGCAAGTTTTTGCGCCGGATGCGCTCCATGACTAAATGGCCATAAATTATATTTATACAGGGGAGTCCCTGAACGGAGCAATGGTGATTGTCGACATCAAATTTGCTACGAAAATTGCCTCAATCATAAATCTTGATCCTGAGCCTAACACGCTCGCTGATTGCAAGAAAAGGCCGGATTGGAAAGATTGGCAGCAGGCGATTACTGCCGAATTATTATCTCTCAACAAAAGGAAGGTGTTCGGACCGGTTTGTCGAACTCCTCCCCACATTCGCCCTGTTGGCCATAGGTGGGGTTTTGTTTGAAAGAGAGATGAAAATAATAAGGTAGTACGGTACAAAGCAAGGCTTGTCGCTCAAGGGTTCACTCAATGACCAGGTGTCAATTTTGAGGAGACTTATTGCCCAGTCATGGATGGAGTTACCTTTAGATACTTGATCTCGATAGCAGTAAACATGGGCTTGAAAATGAAACTAATGGATGTTTTCACTTCTTACCTGTATGGTAACTTGGATTCGAACATATAGATGAAGGTTCCACAAGGTATACCTGTTCCGAACCATGATAGAGCAAACAGGGGTCTATACAGTGTTCAACTTCAAAAGGCAATGTACGGACTTAGACAGTCTGGTAGAATGTGGTACAATCGCTTAAGCGATTTCCTTCATGAGAAGGGGTACACGAGCAATAAAGATTGCCCATGTGTATTTATACGGCGATCCCAAGATGGATTCTGTATAATCTCGGTGTATGTGGACGACTTAAACATAATCGGTACACCTGAGGATATTGAGGAAGCGAGTTCCTACCTGATGTCAGAATTCGAGATGAAGGATTTGGGTAAAACCAAGTTCTGTCTAGGTCTACAACTTGAACATTTCCCTGATGGGATTCTAGTGCACCAGTTGGCCTACACCCAGAAGGTGTTGGAAAGATTTGGATTTGATAAGGCATATCCTTCTAAGACCCCGATGGTCGGGAGATCTTTACAACCGGACAAGGACCCGTTCAGGCCAAAGGAAGAGGGGGAGGAAACTCTAGGAACAGAGGTTCCTTACCTGAGTGCAGTTGAAGCACTCATGTATCTCGCAAACTGTACACGTCCAGACATTGCGTTCTCCGTCAGTTTGATTGCGAGGTACAGTTCTGACCTTACCAAAAGACATTGGAAAGGTGTCAAGGACGTCTTCCGTTACCTGCAAGGGACCAAAGATCTTGGCCTATTTTACAAAAGGAATCAAGACCTATCTATTATAGGCTATGCCGATGCTGGGTACCTATCGGACCTGCATGATTGCAAATCGCAGAATGGATATGTTTTCCTTTGTGGTGGAACTGCGTTTTCCTGGAAATCGTCCAAGCAAACACTTGTGTCGACTTCCACGAACCACTCGGAAATCATGGCACTATTCGAAGCGTCAAAAGAGTGTGCATTGCTTCGGCGGATGATCGGCCACATTCAGCAGACATGTGGGCTGAACACCGTACAAACCCCTACCATTATATATGAAGATAATGCTGCTTGTGTTGCACAAGTCCAGATGGGTTAAGTGAAGAGTAACCTCACAAAGCATATTAGTCCCAAGTTCTTTTATGCACATGAGCTGCAGCAGTTGAATGAGGTGAAAGTTTTGCATACTAAGTCTTGTGACAATCTTGCAGATATGTTCAGTAAATCATTACCAGCATCAACCTTAGAGAGGTGTGTGCGTGGAATCGGTATGATGAGACTTAGAGAGATGCAAGGTTCAAGGGGAGAAACTTCACAAACTCGTCGCTAAAATCTCAATCCCGATGATCGAGTACTCAACTTGATGGTTGAGTGGATTGTACTCTTTTTCCCTAGACTGAGTTTTCCTGGTGTTTCTCACACGAGGTTTTGACGAGGCAATTCGTGCAATACAACAACGTATACTGTGTGCTCTTTCTCCAAATTTTTTCCCACTGGGTTTTTCGGAGTTTTGAGGCATGGATATACGGATAATTACCCAAGGGAGAGTGTTGGGAAACCGGGGCCACCACGATGGTGGTGGCGGCTAGCGCCGAGTCGCTCGGGATAGCCCCTCCCGTTTCCCCTCTTTACGATAAGTGGGTACTTATTCCTTGACCCCCTACCCCCTATATAAAGCAACAAGGAGTCATCATTGTAACACCTGATCATTGATTAATAAAGCTGGTCTCCTTCATATCTCTCTGTGTCTTTTGCTTTCGCGTTCGACTACTTCACCTACCACGCTCGCTCTCGCTCCGCAACCTCGGATCGGACTCGCCGGCGGAGTTGCGGAACAACCTGTTCGGACGATGCGGCCATGCGGGGCAGTTATTCTTTTTTTGAAGGAACGGGGCAGTTATTCTTGTGTGAACCTCCTTCCACGAAAAATATCTCTGTGTCCAACTATGAAATAATCAAAGCTATGACAAGTGTCACGTTGCAATGGTTTTACAGCACAACGGTCTACCTGATTCCAAAATGTGGAGTGAAATAATTAAATTTATGAGAAGTGTCACCCGATGGAAGCTTCATTGTTTAATGAAGGATTACTATCCTTGTTAATTAATTGAGATATTTACCTGCCAACTTGGTGACTCCACACAACGGTCTACCTGATTCCAGAACCTGAAAATGAAATTATTAGGACTATGAGAAGTGTACGTCATTAATAGATCTCACTGTTTACTGGTAAATTACAATCTTGGTCCTGGTTTATTGGCTGCCTTCGTATTTTGTGTAAAATTTTGATCATAGATTTAACTAACAAAATATTAATGCATGTCACCAGAAATTATATCATTTGATTCGTATTTGGACATAGTTTCTGATGATATTACTTTGCTATGTATAGTTGGTTACATGTTATGTGTTATGCGTAGGTTGATGGAGGTTGACCTGTCTGATCAGTCACATAAACTTCACTAGAAACTCTTCATGTCGGGGGTTGTCTCAGTGAAATCGATGTATTCAAATTTGATAGAACTCGGGTCCAATCCCAAAGTCGTATCATGTTTGGAAGATTAAGGTGCCTTTAAGAAAAAAAAGTGTTTATGTAGTTTGTTCACAAGAAAGTGATTTTCACTAGGATAACTTGATAAAACGTAATTGGGAGGGTAGTTAGCGATGTTGTTTCCGAGATCAACATGAAACTATCTAACATGTCACCTTCAACGTCAGTACCCCTAATAGCATAGCCACGTTATTTGGAACGTGGGTAAATGGGGTACAACCTAAATAGCGGCAAATATTTGAGTAGGGGTGTGTGCACTAAACTGGGGGTATATGGAACCGTCAAAATGATGTGATTTTTAATAGACAAATTATCACTTTTTTTGCAGGTTATATACATGGTGGTCGCCGCTCAGTCATGCGGAAGCCAAGGATCATATGGCTTTTGGGTGCAACCGTTGGGAGACGGTAGCACGGGTTACTAAGCCGGTTAGGATGACGGTCTAATAATAGGATAGGTGTTTAGTCATCTGGTATTATTTATGCCGAATGTGGCGACTTTTGCTTTATTAATGTTTATTTTGAGACCTTGAACCGAATTTTGCACTTGTGCACCGCTTTATTGAATAATATGATTGCATGCATTCTGATGCAGAAATCAGGGTAATCCTCTCCATTTTTTTATTCATGAGCAGGGAGCGCGTACAATTTAGCGCTTAAATTGAAGGATAGCCAGGGTACCCTTGGCCAGCCCAGTGGCGAACCAGATGGGGAAATAAGGATATGAGAGTTAATTTGGAAGGCTAATATACCCCAAAAGATTAGGATTTTTGCGTGGCGTGCTGCTACCAACAGCTTGGCGGTCCAGGTGAATAGAGTCAAGCACCATCAGACTAATTCGGCTATGTGCTCTATTTATTGTGTGGAAGACGAAAGCACCTTTCATGGCCTAGTGAGGTCCTCTAAAGCTCGTGCTTTGCGATTGTCGCTGAGAGATTCGTGGGATATTCCGGACGAAGAGCTCTTCAAATGATCGGGACCGGACTGGCTTTTCAGTTTGTTGGACCTGTTGAGCTTGCAGCAGCGGGAGCATATCTTATTCCTCTTCTGGCGAGCTTGGCATATGAGAAACGGCTTAATTTTTGGAAAGGGTAAGGGATTCATTTCTAACTCAACAAATTTTGTGGTCAATTATTGATCTTCTTACACGGCCAATCATGACACTATTCAGTTGGATTCTAGCAATAAAGGTAAGAAAAAGGTGGGAGGTGTTATTGCGGATTATGTACCACAGAGATAACACGTGGTGTGAAAATCTCTTCCTGATGGCTATATCAAGATCAATGTCGACGTCAGTTTTGTGGAGAACATTAATAGTGTGGGAGTTGTTGCTAGAAATTCGACTGGCGAAATCATCATTTCCAAGTGAGATTTTATTGGCCGGTGTACTAGTGTTAAAATCATAATCAAAGTATGAGCCTAAATACGAGGAGGCTAATAAACCAGGTATGATTGCGTCCTGGGTCTAGAACACAATGGTCTACCTGTTTCCACAACGTCAATTAGAACTCTGGAGAAGCTTGAAGGGGTGTCCGGACAGGACTGAAAGTTGATCATTGTAAAGGATAACTTAAGCCGTAAAAGCGTATGTAGCTGAAAGCCGATCATTGTAAGGATCATGCACATATGCAGCCGGCCCGAGTTCAAAATCGTTATCGCCGAGGATGCCTGAGAAGGTTGGATCATCACGCTAGGCCACCGCACCGGCGTGCGGTCCCTGTCACCCTGATGGGCCAAGTGAGCGTCCCTCGACGTGTGCGGTAAGGACATCAAGAGGTGCAACACGGAATCTTCAGGCGCGACGGCCTAACCATGACGGCTGTGGTCGTGTGCGCTCGCTAGTGGTGCAAACGTTATTGTCTTCTGGTGCGAGAGCAGGGCCATCACACTAGGAGAACCGTGGTGTCAGTGGCACATCAATGGTTCCGCACCACCATCTAGCACTGGGTTAGCGGCTCTGATGGCACAACAGGGTGACTCGCGCTGGTGTAGAGTGGCAGCGGCAGGATCTGTTGGGACAAACCCCGGGCCAGCTCGCCGTTCATCTTCTCTCACTCGGTCAGACGAAGGTGAAAGAAGAAACACACTGGATTTTTCCAGCGCACGAACGCCCTGCTGCACGAATGGCGTCTCGGCCGCACGAACAACCTTTACTTACTGACCACATATCCCGACTCGGCTTATACCATCACTGTGGTTCGGCAACACACTGACGGAACTATAAGCAATACATGAGGGGTCTTATACCCGGTGCACACGCACACGTCAGCGGCCTGAAATCACGGCCGCTAACCCATACACACGCGCAAGTCACGCACGCACTAACTACCACTAAGCTTAGCTACATGCACGGTGACCATATCCATGAATGCATCAGGCCTTGTTTGGTTACCGGGACTAGACTAAAAAAAATCTTTTCTAGTCCCTAGATAACCAAACAAGAAGGACTTTTTTTAGGGACTAGAAAAAGACTCTATTGAAGGGTCTTTTTTTTAGTCTTTATAAGACTAAAAGAGGTCTAGTCCCTTGCAACCAAACACCCCCTCAATTCCTCAACAGCCGGCCACACGACCAACTCCACGTACTACACGGCCAGCCGCTCCACTCATGTCAAAAATTATGCCTAACAATTTCCTCTCTAATCTTGACATGGCTCGTCGTTGACCGTCGCCTTGAACGCGTCTATCAGACGTTGTGACGTGTTGCCTGCTCGTTGTCGCCGGAGTTGACGTTGCTGCCCCCATCATCGTCGTCATTGCCACGACCGCGGACTCGACCTAGGCCTGGCGCGCTGACGCCGGTCGCCACTGTGCTCGCCGCCGCGCCTCCGAGGACTCCACGTCCACTACGCTCGTCGCGGACTCACACGCACCACCTCCGCGGCCGCCATGACCGCCGCAGCGACGCACACCTCCATAGGCCGACACACGGCCCAGAGCTTCATCGCGCAGCCACCCGCGAACGCCGCCACCGCCGGCACGTCTCCGGCACGGCGAACCACACCCAAGATAACCAAGCTCATGATACCAAATGTTGGTACAATCCCTTGACCAGCTCGCCGCTCATCTTCTCTCACTCGGTCGGACGAAGGTGAAATAAGGAGCACATTGGATTTTTTCGGCGCACACACGCCCTGCCGCATGAACGGCGCCTCGGCCGCACGAACAACCTTACTTATTGGGCACATACCCCGACTCGGCTAATACCGTCACCGTGGCTCGGCAATACACCGGCAGAACTACAAGCAGTACATGAAGGGTCTTATACCCGGTGCACACGCACGCACACATCACCGGCCTGAACTCACGGCCGCTAACCCATATGCACACGCAAGTCATGCACGCACTAAACTGTACAGATTCTAAGCTCCCACAAAATGGAGCGTTCTGGTGCATCGTGGTGTGTGGGGGCTAGTAGACCCCATTGTCAGTGAATGGAAATGGCCGGTTAGGAATTCCTAGCCTGTGGTTGCATCGGGGCTTAGGGAGCATTTTTGAGGCCATTGGTCAGTCGGTAGGTCGTGCACGTTTTGTATGTCATGTTGTAGCTGGGTCGGTTCGTCCCACAACTGTCGCAGAGTGAGGCGGTATTATGGATTGGTCGGTAGAGGGATAAAGATTGGTCCGCACTGCTTCTCCATGTTTCTTGAGGGCTCGAACGCAGGGAGTAGCGCATGTGCATCTCGCCGGTAGCGTCATTCGCGGATAGATTGACAGGCCCAACACCATCGGATGAGCTTCCCTTCAATTCGTTGCCAAGGACAAGTGTGACAGCAGTGGC